>NC_069502.1:811155185-811198801 GCF_027579735.1 Bombina bombina | reverse complement strand
GGGAAGTGATCTCTACACTAAAGCTAAAATTAACCCTGCAAGCTACCTAATCAACCCCTTCACTGCTGGGCATAATACAAGTGTTGTGCGCCGTGGCATTTAGCGGGCTTCTATTTACCAATAAGCGACGCCAAAGCCATATATGTTTGCCATTTCTGAATAAAGGGGATCACAGAGAAGCATTTACAACCATTTGTGCCATAATTGCACAAGCTGTTTGTAAATAAATTCAGCGAGGAACCTAAAGTTTGTGAAAAAGTTAACTATTTAGTTTATTTGATCGCATTTGGCAGTAAAATGGTGGCATGAAATATACCAAAATGGGCCTAGATCAATTCTTTGGGTTGTCTACTAAAAAATAATATATACATGTGAAGGGTTATTTTAGAGATTCCTGAAAGATATCAGTGTTACAATGTAATTATAGCTAATTTTGAGAAAAAAAAATGGTTTGGAAATAGCAAAGTGCTACTTGTATTTATTGCCCTATAACTCTCAAAAAAGCAAATAACATGTGATCATTGGGTATTTCTAAACTCAGGACAAAATTTAAAAACTACTTAGCATGGGTGTTTTTTTGGTGGTTGTCGATGTGTAACAGATTTTGGGGGTCAAAGTTAGAAAAAGTGTGTTTTTTTCGATATTTTCCTCATATTTTATCATTTTTGTTATAGTAAATTATAAGATATGATGAAAATAATGGTATCTTTAGAAAGTCCATTTAATGGCGAGATAAACAGTATATAATATGTGTGGGTACAGTAAACGAGTAAGAGGAAAATTACAGCTAAACACAAACACAGCAGAAATGTAAAAATAGCTCTGGTCCCAAACGGTCAGAAAATTGAAAAATGGTCTGGTCACTAAGGGGTTAATATTACAGTGAAATGTGGATTAGGGGTAGATTAGGAAAATGCTAATTTATCTAATTACCTTAAAGTCAATGAGGAACATCTTGTCATCAAAAGACAGAACATCATTCAGCATCTGCAGAAGACAAGATAATAAGAATATTGTTATATGGACAATCCCAGTCCCATGTGTAACTTCTATTGTGTTTATCTGTCTTCATTTAATGGGATAGAGAGGTAAGAATATAATATGCATAAGTAGTGAATAATGTGATACTGTAAGAGCAGACCATGATGTACTTAGTGGACACCTACAGTAACATAAATTCCCTTCCTTGCTCTCTCTAAACAATTAAACTAACAGTTATTCTACTTACATTCTCAGCCTCTGTAGTCCTATGAAGAATAAATCACAATAATTCACTGAATACTTCTTGTTTGCTTTAGAGCAAGAATCCAATGCTGTCAACTACACCTCCAATAGCACCAGTGAAGACTCTTACCTAAAGCACACAGTGATAATGTAGCATACTGTGACATCATAAGGTGATGGAATACTGTGCCATCATCAGCTTCAGCACTAGCTTGTTACCATGGATACCAGATAAACAAATAACATTTAGCATTACTGTATATGATTGATATAATATTGTATTAACTCTTTGTGTGCAAAAGCCCAGCATACATTTTCAACACTTTGGTGTATTCTTAAATACCAAAAACAATGTTGACATTTGTTCTGAGTTTAAAATGTTTCTATAGAACAACAGTGACATTTGAAGTTTGAATCTTCTGGTAATTTGTGTAAGTCTAGGGAAATTGGTATTTAAATAGAGCATTTGCTATTTATACAATAAATTATAATTTATGTAATTTAGCACTCCACTTGTAATCTAGCCCAGTGCTACTAGGATTTCATACAACCTTCTAGCTCTTAGACAGCTTATGTGCACTTTGCAAGGTGTTGTAATATTGTGTAAGGTGTGTGTGGTACAAAGAATATTTTACACTTAAGGCTCTTTTGGTGCATTACATCATTGCTTCTTTTCTACACCATATCATGTTATTATTGGATATAAATACATGAGCAGCCATAAGAAAATTGTATATACCAATAAAAATAACGATTTCCTTGGGAAAAAGACAAGAACACATATTGTTTTCCCTCCACAGGGTTTTCAGATGCAAAATCAATAAAATACATTGTCTATTTGCACGTTTTTTTTTCTCATGTTTTGTTATGTACAAGCTCAGTTAATAAATGTGACATTAAAAATGTACTTTCACACTCACTGCATATTCTTTGCTCCTCTGTCCAGCCAGTGAAAACCGTACTGCATTTCCAGGTGCTGCCCTGCTGCCGATCTTTATGTGAGGTACCAAACAAATGTCCACAGTGCTAGTACAGTTAAATCTTCTTTATTGTATCACACAGACATCACATAACATAGCGACGTTTCGGGTTACGAACCCTTATTCATGCTATATACATATATATTAAATTTCACTCTTTTAAATCAGTTGAAATTCACGCCAACCGCATTAATGTGGATCTGCTGCCACCTAGTGGTGAAAATTAATTATTAAAAACAATGTTTGCTTTTGTATATACACATAACCCAATATTAGGTTTCTTTACTTAACCAATATGCTCATCCTTTTTTACCCAATGTTATTTACAATACTTAATTATTTTTCTTTGTCATTATTTACGCCCAAACCTTAACCCAATTAGAGTAATTATTCACATGATTTAAGTCTAGAGGAACACTGTCCAGTCATAGTCCCTATTCAGGTCTTTAGGGGTCATACAATCCAATTCCTGTATCCAAAACATTTATTTTTGCTTTAAAAGCTTTTCCCTATTAGTGCCATTTCTTTGGGGACCTACACTGTCTATAAAATTGTACATAAATTAACCTTATTCAGGCTCTAGCACTCATGTGACACAGTAAAAAAAATGACAAAATAACATGTAGTTTTTAAACCTTTAAAAAGACAACTAATTTTCAAAACGTTCCCTGTTTATTGAATCCTTTTTTGTACTGTAACTCAATTTCTTATCCTGCAGCGCCACCTTCTGGACATGTTTTGTTCTGGACATTGTTTTATATTTAAACAGATTGAAAAGGTTTGTGCATTGTACAATCAAATTAATTGTATCCTATTTTACTGATGTGACTAAATACTATTTTATTTTAAGCAATAAGCTCCTGCACTATGTGATTAATGGCAGCGCAATTTATACACAATGCAGCACAGTTGCCATCATGTATATATCAAGTGAAAGATGTTGCTACAAAGTATAAAGGTACAAATAGAATTTACTATATTATCTCTATTTAAGTGACTGGTTTGAAATATTTAAAACCAATGCAGAATCATAATTTCAAAATATAATGTTTGATATAAAATGATCTAAAGTCATATTACAACAAGTTTTAGATGCTACACAGAGGATGTCACATTACTAAAACTTTGGATGTGGTTAAAACGCAGACACATATGTACTGTTTATAGTGCACAGCTGAGTTACTCATGTGTATGTGTTGTATTTTATGAACACACCTACAGCTTTAATATCAGACTCTTATTTACATGGACATTGTTGGAATTGAAATGCTAACATTAGGGACATTTGTCTACATCATCAAGGATTTAAAGGGTTTAATGCAGATACAGCATTGGTGATTCTGACCTACAGTTACCAGCTTATTGCAGTTCAGAGGTGACAAGAAAAGATTAGTGAAAACCAGTTGGAAATCTAAGCAAACTCTGTATGAAAACAAATAATCAAAAGAAGAGAGGATGCCACGGGATTCACAAACAAACTTTACAAACATTTAGCATTTCAGCAGAGATTGTGTCATAAACTACAAGGCCCTGATTTTATCTCCTTTCAGATCTGTAATAGATTCTGTTGCTACCAGAACAGGAAGTGACGTTGTTCTAACCCATTGATCTAAAGATGTCGTCTTGTCTCTGACTTAGAAATGTATTATTAGTTATTTGCCATTGTAAGTTCTTCTCCTCACTCACACTCTCCCCTTCCATCCCTTCTCTCTCTCTCCCTTTCCTTCCCTCACATTTAGTCAGGAACTTATTTCTGTGTAAATAATTATTTTCTGTCTAATAAAAGAAATAATTTCATCAAGCTGCAGCCTGATTTCCTAAGATAAAAGTGATATTAGTGAGGAAACAGGAACTAAACAGTTAGCAGATTCTACACTGCTACATCAGTTTCCAATGGTAACCAGGCTGTGTAATGCTTGTCAGGGGAATCACTTGTAAAATAAATCTATAGTTCATAATCAGACCACACATTACTAGACTCACTATGTACTGAGGATTACAAGAGGGAGGCCTAGGAGTACCAGACTTTTTCTTATACTACACGACTAATACACATAAAAGGGTACTTTACTGATACAAAGATGGACAGAACAATGTTATGGGTGTTATGTTTAGCTTATATGCAACTCTATGATTTATTTCTATTGCATTTGTTTCCTGTTTGGCATGTCCTGTTCCTGTTAGTTCTATGCTAAGATCATGGCTTCTGTACACTAATGCTTGTACTGTCATTATTTACACCACATGAAACATGGTGTCAGAAGTATCTGAATCTGCGCTGTTTCTACACATCTGATGCTAAGAACTTGCCAGTCTTGCAGTGAGAGACTTTAGAGCTGATTGTGCCTCCTGTAGCAATTGCAGTCCTGTGCTGAAAGCGGAGCACTGAAAGCAAGAAAACCAACACCATGGCAGCTGCTAACAGCATTCCACTGCCTGAGGCAATGAGGGTGAGTGGGGATTGCAGCAGTAACTGGGACAACTTCAGAGCTGAGTTTGAGGATTACTCCCTAGCCACAGGGTTAAATGAGAAACCTGCAGCAGTGCAAGCAGCTACACTGAGGAGGGTGATGGGCAGTGAATGCCACCATGTTTATAAGCATAATTTAAACCTCACAGAGGAGCAGAAAAGTGACACTAAATCCATCCTAGATACATTAGAAGCTTTTTTCAGACCTTCTAAAAATGTCATATATGAAAGATATATATTTGGCAGCTGCAAGCAAGAAGAAGGTGAAGCAATAGTCAACTTTGTCACATGGCTAAGAGAAAAAGCTGCAAGCTGTGAGTATGGCTCTCTGAGAGATGAACTTATTTGTGACAAAATAGTTCTAGATATTAATAGTGAAAGCACACACCGCCGCCTATTGAGGGAACATGATTTAAACCTACAAGCAGCAATTGAGATATGTCGCACTGCAGAACTTACTGACAAACATATGAGAGCTATGGAGCAGGATAAACAGACTGACAGTATCAATGCAGCCTCCAAGCAACAGCTAAGCTTGAAGAACCACCAGCACAAGTTTCAGCACAAAAATCACCTACGCAACTCACCCATGAGCAAGCCTGCATCTTGCAAGTACTGTGGCAGTGTGCATGTACGAGAGAAAGGACAGTGCCCTGCTTATGGGAAAATCTGTAGAGCATGTGGTAGACTAAATCATTTTGCTGGAGTATGTATGTCAAGTAGAATGGAAGCAAGAAAGATGCACACAATTGAGAAAACGTCAGATTCTGAGGATGCACATTTACATAGCACTGAGGTGGTTTACTCAAAAGAATGCATTGGTGCTGTAAAAAAGGACCAAAAATGGTTTGTAAATCTCAGACTAAATAGTATATGCCAACCCTGCAAGCTGGACTCAGGTGCAACATGTGATGTCATGAGTTTAAAAGACAAGATGAAACTGGCACCTAGGGTACCTCTTCAGCCAAGTAGCACTAAATTGAAGTTATATTCAGGGGAACTAATGGATTCATTGTGACTTTTCCAAACAGAATGCAGCACACATGAACGTATTCACAAACTTGAGTTTGAGATTGTTGAGGCCAATTAGAAACCGCTATTGTCTGGTTCAATATGTGAGCGCCTGGGTCTGATGCAGTTCACCATTCCTGCTGAACTACACAATGTTGATAATACGCCTGCAAAATCCCTGACTAGGCCACTGACAAAACAGCAAATCCTAAGTGTCTATAATGATGTGTTTGATGGCCCAGTAGTATCTGTTCCAGGAGAGGTACATTTTGAACTTGATCCTAGCATTCCACCAGTACAATGTGCCCCACGCAATGTGCCAGTAGCCATTAAGCCGCAGGTCAAAGCACAACTGGATAAGTATGAAGCTGAAGGACATCTTACTTCAGTATCAGAGCCTACGGATTGGATAAGCAACATGGTAGTTATTAGGAAGCCTGAGAAGATCAGAATTTGCATTGATCCCAAGTTTCTGAACATGGCCCTGAAACGGTCACACTACTTAATGCCAACACTTGACGACGTTTTGCACAAACTACCCAAAGCACGGGTTTTTACACTTGTTGATGCAAGAGATGCCTTTTTACAGTGCAAACTGGATGAAAAGAGTAGCTATATGACCACCTTCTGGACTCTTTGGGGCAGAAAGAGATGGCTGAAACTGCCATTTGGAGTCTCTGTAGCACCAGAGGTGTATCAGCGAAAGCAGCATGAACTATTATGTGGGCTCCATGGAATTGAGCCAATAGCCGATGACATTCTTATAGTTGGCTGTGGTAATACAGATGAAGAAGCTGAGCATGACCATGATGATTATCTAAAAGCACTACTGGATCGTTGCAGGCAGGTGATGCTGAGACTCAGCGTAAAGAAATTGCAGTTCAAGGTGCAAGAAGTTCGTTTCCATGGACATATCCTGTCCTCACAAGGATTAAAAGCTGACCCAGATAAGATTAGAGCCATTGTAGACATGCCACACCTCGGTGACGCCAAAGCGGTACAGCGTTTTATTGGCTTTGTCACATACCTAGCAAAATTCATGTCGCACTTGTCTGAGGTGTGTCAGCCATTGAGAAGACTTCTGGACAAAGATGCAGTTTGGCACTGGCTTCCCAAGCATGACCAGGCAGTGGAGGAGATAAAACGCTTAGTCACTGCTGCCCCTGTGTTGAAATATTATGATGTCACAAAACCTGTCGCAATACAAAGTGACTCAAGCAAAAATGGCCTAGGATGTTGTCTATTGCAAGAAGGTCAGCCAGTTGCATATGCGTCCAGAGCTCTTTCGTCAGCCGAGCAGAATTATGCTCAAATTGAAAAGGAGTGTTTAAGCATTGTGTTTGCTTGCCAGCGTTTTCATCATTATCTTTTGGCCGGGATACAATCAGAGCTGAAACTGATCACAAACAACTAATAACCATATTCAAAAGCCCCTTTTATGTGCTCCCAAGCGTTTGCAGAGCATGATGCTTACATTGCAGCATTACAACCTCAATGTTGTCTACAAGCCAGGATGTGAAATGTATATCAGTGATACCCTGAGCAGAGCTACAACGGATCATGTGGCACCCGGAGGTGAGCATGAGCATCATACAGTTTGTTTGCTGCAACGGGAACTAACTTTCTTTGCTGAAGTCAATCAAGCGGACTATCTAAATGTCACAGATCAGCAGCTACATCAGCTCATAGAGCACACAGACAGAGATGCAACTTTACAAGCACTGAAGTCTATTGTTCTGATTGGGTGGCCAGATGAAAAGGATGCAGCACCTGCAATTGTGAAAGAATATTGGTCCTTCAGAGATGAGATCAGCGTACAAAATGGTATCTTATACAAAGGTCCAAGAGTCATAATACCAAAGTCACTTGGGGGTGAGGCCTGCTACAGACAAGCTCGTGATACTCTTTACTGGCCCAACATGCAAGGTGAAATCAAAGACTTTGTCAGCAATTGTCCCACTTGCAATGAAAATGCACATTTGCAACAAAAAGAAACCATGATGTCACATGAGATACCTACACGTCATTGGCAGATCGTCAGTATAGACTTATTCAACTATGCAGGAAAAGAATATCTGATATTAGTTGATCATTACTCAGACTTCTGGGAAATTGAACTTCTTCCTGACTTATCCACTGAAACTACAGTTAAGAGGTGCAAGGCTCAGTTTGAACGTCATGGACAACCAGATAAAGTGATCTCTGATAACGGCCCTCAGTTTGCAAGCTTACAATTCAGGAAATTTGCCACTGAATGGGAGTTTGAGCATGCGACGTCTTCACCACGTCATCCACAGGCTAACGGCAAAGCTGAATCTGCTGTGAAGATTGTTAAAAATTTATGCAAGAAAGCACAAAGTGATGGTAAAGACCTGTGGAAGGCAATCTTACATTGGAGAAACACTCCAACCGAGGGCATGGATAGTAATCCGGCACAGAGACTGATGTCAAGGAGATTAAAGACCTCATTACCAGTTGCCAACAAGCTACTTGAACCCTCTGTTATACATGGTATACCAGAAAAGTTACGACTTAAGAGGCAAGTGTTCAAGGCACGATATGACACATCTGCCAGAGATTTGCCTGAATTTAATATTGGGGAACGAATCCGTATGAAACCCCTGCCTGGAGATCGAACAAGTCGTTGGAGAATGGGTACCTGTCTGCAAAAAGTTGCACCACGCTCCTATCTTGTGGACATTGAAGGAACCCTCTATCGCCGAAATCGTGTGGATCTGCGAGTGGCTGAGCAGCCTGATTCTCAATATCCAGTTGACAGACCAGACTCATCTGATATTATAAGGGCACACTCACCCATTGGCAGTAAGGAATATACAGAGGTGATGCCACCGACTAATATTAATGACAGTCCTGAGCAAGCAGGTATACCTCATGGCAGTCAAGCATAGAGCATGCCAGCAAGTATTGAGAAGAGCCCATTAACCTCAGAGAGGGCTAAGAAACTCTTTGTACAAGGAGGGCCAGTTTTCACCCGTAGTGGCAGACATTCACAACCGCCCAAGAGACTTAACCTGTAGAATGTGTTATTACAAGGACTCATCCAAATTTCACAATGTTGATTTATTAACACTAAAAGAGGGAGATGTTATGGGTGTTATGTTTAGCTTATATGCAACTCTATGATTTATTTCTATTGCATTTGTTTCCTGTTTGGCATTTCCTGTTCCTGTTAGTTCTATGCTAAGATCATGGCTTCTGTACACTAATGCTTGTACGGTCATTATTTACACCACATGAAACAAACAAGGTGCGAGTTTCATTGAATTCTAAAGATATCACAGGTAGCGCCACTATGTTGAGTCCCTAGGGACTAGAGGCCAGCAGTGATATCTCATATGCACCTTTATAAACACATATTCTGCACAAACTTCTTAAATGTAGAAATTTTGTCTCCTAAATTAGATCATCGCTCACACCAGTCTCATACAATGTGGAATTCCTAGGTGGTTTATATGTTAGAATACTACAAGGGCTGTCTATAGAAATAGGTCCTACAATAATTAGCTTACTAAGCAGGACAAGATTATACCCTATAGAGGAATAGGGGACTTAAGTTAGAAGTAAGAATATTTGAAAGTGAATTAAATATGTACCGCTATTTACAGACTTCAACCTATCTGGAGGAGCTGACTAAGATTCCCACCCAATTTGAATAAAGGTGCCTATCAGACATTACTATGCGAGGCGACTATTATCTTCCCCTGCCAGGTCTACACTCCCAGCCTAATCTAACCAATGGTTGAAAGACTTGGAGATATTAGTTTAGAACACTGGCACATAAATAAATGAACATGCAGGTATCTTCTCTGGCTAGACTCTGATGCATATATCCTTAAAGGGACAGTATACTGTAAAATTGTTTTTCCCTTAATGTGCTTCCAATTACTTTTTTACCAACTGTGGAGTATAAAATGTAAGATAATTGTCTTTTTAAGGTTAATTTGTGTATATAAAAAGCTGATTTTGTGTTTTGAAGCCACAACCTATTAAAATGAGTTGAGCTTGTATAATCAGACCCAATTACTTTTTCACATTGTGTACATATACATGATTATTTAGCTTATATCTGTCCATAAACCAAAGACCAATACCTGGAGAGAACAATGGAAAATTAACATTTTATTACCTTATCTCTTCTATGCACCACTGGGAGTATAATTTATTCAGCTGGCTATGTTTACACAGCTAATCTATAGCTTGAACCTAAGGCCAGAAACTTTCAGAATAGGTGGGACTACCACAGGCTAAATCAACTATTTCAAATGCCAATATAAGGTTAAGGGAAAAACTTGTAAACAATTTAATACACTCCAGCAGGTAAAGTGGTAAAGTGGATAATTGGGAACAAATTAAAGGGGAGAACATTTTTATGTAAACTGTCCCTTTAACTTTCCAGGAGTTGCTTGAGGACTTTGGAGAAACAGGTACATTATCACACATGTAAATCCCTGCGCCTTCTGGAACTCAGTGGTAATATTCCTCAGACCTCTATTTAGTGACACTTTTTCAGTTTACCACTAAGTGACCCTTCTAAACATGAAATCAAAGCCCCCTTGTGCATTTAGAGCACAGGTTTTACAAATAGTACTGAACAGGGTGGATACAAATCTCTGATTTAAAAAAATAAAAAAATCAGATTTTTTTTTATTTAAATAGGAGTTTCTAAAAAATAAAATGCATTTTGAGGAAAAATATATCTAAAGATAGCTTTCTATTTAAGATACAAAATTATCTAAAGGTTATTCATCCTGAAATAAAGATTATTTTTAATTATTAAAACTGTGAATTTGTCTTCAGAAATAAGAAGCCTCTTCTTCACAGCAAAAATGTTATAGAATAAACAAAGTTGAGAAATAGACCTTAAAGGGACATACACCCAAAATGTTTCTGTTATGATTCAGATAAAAAACACAATTTTATACAACTTTCAGATTTACTTATATTATCAAATTCATTCTCTTGGTATTCTTTGTTGAAGGAGCAGCAATGCTCTACTGGGAGCTAGCTCAGCACATTGGTCATGCAGCCACCAATAAGCAGCTCCCAGTAGTGCATTGCTGCTCCTGAGCCTACCTATTATTTTTTTCAACAAAGGATACCAAAAGAACATAGCAAATTAGATAATAGAAGTACATAGGAAAGTTGTTCCTAGCGACTTACGCTAGAATCATTACCGCAATCTCAGAGCTGTGGTTAACTGTTTCACGAAATTAAAAAGTTTCACAAAACACATAAAAAAACATTACAAAGTACAGTTACACTCATAATAAAACCATCTAATCATAATTATTATAAAAGATATTGCACAAAAAAGTTAAAAGTGCACAAAGATATGAGATCTCTGAATCAGAAATAAAATGGCAGTCAAAGGACTTTAACATAGAAAGATGTATATGTATGTATACAGGGAGTGCAGAATTATTAGGCAAGTTGTTTTTTTGAGGATTAATTTTATTATTGAACAACAACCCTGTTCTGAATGAACCCAAAAAACTCATTAATATCAAAGCTGAATAGTTTTGGAAGTAGTTTTTAGTTATAGCTATTTTAGGGGGATATCTGTGTGTGCAGGTGACTATTACTGTGCATAATTATTAGGCAACTTAACAAAAAACAAATATATACCCATTTCAATTATTTATTTTTACCAGTGAAACCAATATAACATCTCAACATTCACAAATATACATTTCTGACATTCAAAAACAAAACAAAAACAAATCAGTGACCAATATAGCCACCTTTCTTTGCAAGGACACTCAAAAGCCTGCCATCCATGGATTCTGTCAGTGTTTTGATCTGTTCACCATCAACATTGCGTGCAGCAGCAACCACAGCCTCCCAGACACTGTTCAGAGAGGTGTACTGTTTTCCCTCCTTGTAAATCTCACATTTGATGATGGACAACAGGTTCTCAATGGGGTTCAGATCAGGTGAACAAGGAGGCCATGTCATTAGATTTTTTTCTTTTATACCCTTTCTTGCCAGCCACGCTGTGGAGTACTTGGACGCGTGTGATGGAGCATTGTCCTGCATGAAAATCATGTTTTTCTTGAAGGATGCAGACTTCTTCATGTACCACTGCTTGAAGAAGGTGTCTTCCAGAAACTGGCAGTAGGACTGGGAGTTGAGCTTGACTCCATCCTCAACCCGAAAAGGCCCCACAAGCTCATCTTTGATGATACCAGCCCAAACCAGTACTCCACCTCCACCTTGCTGGCGTCTGAGTCGGACTGGAGCTCTCTGCCCTTTACCAATCCAGCCACGGGCCCATCCATCTGGCCCATCAAGACTCACTCTCATTTCATCAGTCTATAAAACCTTAGAAAAATCAGTCTTGAGATATTTCTTGGCCCAGTCTTGACGTTTCAGCTTGTGTGTCTTGTTCAGTGGTGGTCGTCTTTCAGCCTTTCTTACCTTGGCCATGTCTCTGAGTATTGCACACCTTGTGCTTTTGGGCACTCCAGTGATGTTGCAGCTCTGAAATATGGCCAAACTGGTGGCAAGTGGCATCTTGGCAGCTGCACGCTTGACTTTTCTCAGTTCATGGGCAGTTATTTTGCCCCTTGGTTTTTCCACACGCTTCTTGCGACCCTGTTGACTATTTTGAATGAAACGCTTGATTGTTCGATGATCACGCTTCAGAAGCTTTGCAATTTTAAGAGTGCTGCATCCCTCTGCAAGATATCTCACTATTTTTGACTTTTCTGAGCCTGTCAAGTCCTTCTTTTGACCCATTTTGCCAAAGGAAAGGAAGTTGCCTAATAATTATGCACACCTGATATAGGGTGTTGATGTCATTAGACCACACCCCTTCTCATTACAGAGATGCACATCACCTAATATGCTTAATTGGTAGTAGGCTTTCGAGCCTACACAGCTTGGAGTAAGACAACATGCATAAAGAGGATGATGTGGTCAAAATACTCATTTGCCTAATTCTGCACTCCCTGTATATATATGTATATATATATATATATATATATATATATATATATATATATATATATATATATATATATATATATATATATATATATATATAATGGCTGGGCGATTTAAAATAACTGATAAACATACATTTCTCACTAAAAAATGCATTAAATGTTAATTAATTGTATAGCAGATGCTTTAAATTCCTGTGTTAGGGTCTGTTTGTCAGAAATAATTTAGAACAAAACAAACTGACATTTTTAAATTCCCAAGATTACACTTTAACTGAAGAAAGGCAAATGACATAGCCTGTCCCCAGGATACTCTGACAGGAGTGTACATAAGTGTGAGATATTCCTTATTAATACCGAGGTAAAACCGATTATAAATGCATGCAGAGTGCAGACTCAGCAAATCCTCCTGCTTTGTATGTGAGCTGGGAACAGGGGAGAGCACTAAAGGAAGCAAATGCTGTGCAAGGATGGGGTTAAATCTGATTCATAATTACTGAGATTATAGAGTGCTCCACAAGGTTCTGGTTCTGATGTCAGGGTTACGCTTTCCTCTGTGAGCTCAGCCTGTACACGCACACAGTGATCATGCAGAAGGTGGTCCAGAAGTCCAGACTTACAAGCTCTAGTCCAGACAGCCATAGTGAGAGGGGAGAGAAGGTGCTTGCACAGACCCGGTTTACTCGGCAGTGGAGAGCTAGCCTATACGAGCACCCTCCTGTACGTTATAGGAGGCGGGGCTAAAAATTGCATACTCTCGCAGTTTTAAAACTGCAGCGATTAATCGCGGTTTAAAACCGCATCCGCAATTAATCGTGCAGCCCTAATATATATATATATATATATATATATATATACACACATACACAGTATACATATATATATATTTATATGTGTATATATGTATTTACAGACATATATATGTAAACATATATAGACATACGTGGCAGGACATTTTGCAGATGGACATTTGGCCGACACACAAGTGGCTGTCAGATAACAGTTCGGCCACGAGATAGATTTGATAGATAGATACATAGATTAGATAGATAAATAGATGCGATAGATAAATTCAATAGATTCGATAGATAGATTCGATAGTCAGACAGAGAATTACAAGACGAGCAGGCTGGAACCCATGGTAAGGTTCCCATAGGCGGTTGTGGCGCCCGAGGCTCTGATTAGAACAGAGCACTCTGGAGTGTATCTGCCCTCGGCCGAAATAGTAACATGCTTCTGCTTTCTGTCCGTTGGCTAAATGTCCATCTGACAGAATGCTGTCTGCCAAATATCCATCTGCATTTTGTCAGAGCACCTAGACATATATATATATATATACACACACATACATACACACATTAGAGCCCTTTGCAATTAAGTAGTTGGAAACATGAAAAACAATATTTATGCAATATCAATTTTTAATAAAGCCTTATACTGTGTATTTACTGAAAATCTTTCACTATCAATGTTCTGCACATAGCAGAATTTGTTCTAAGTATATCTAATTGTATATTCCTATATATACTGTATATCTGTGTATATCTATACCTATATATAATCATCTATATACAGTTAGGTCAGTAAATAATTGGACACTATCACAATTTTCTAATTCTGGCTCTATACGCCACCACAATGTATCTGAAATGAAACAACCAAGATGCAATTGAAGTGCAGACTTTCATCTTTAATTCAAGGGGTTGAACAAAAATACCGTATGAAACTATTAAAAATTGCAACCATTTTCATACACAGTCATCATATTTCAGGGGCTCAAATGAAATTGGACAAATTAACACAATCATTAATAAAATGTTCATTTTTAATACTTTGTCGAGAATCCTTTGCAGGCAATGACTGCTTAAAGTCTGGAAGTTCACCAAACGCTGGGTTTCCTCCTTTGTGATGAACCCTCTCTATTTGCTCTCAAGAAGTCTTCTCTTTATGGTAGACTAGGATCATGATATGCCCCTACCTCCTGAAGACCGTTCTTTACTTGGTTGAACGTTGTGCAGGGGTGTTTCTTTACCATGGAATGGATCCTCCGATCCTCCACCACTGTTGTCTTCTGTGGACGTCTAAGGCTTTTTGTATTGCAGAGCTCACCAGTGTGCTTTTTTTTCTCAGAATGTACCAAACTGTTGATTTGGCCACTCCTAATGTACTCTGGGTCACACAGGGCTTATAATATATATGTATATATGTATGTATATATGTATATATATATATATATATATATATATATATATATATATATATATATATATATATATATACTTTCTGAGGAAAAATCTATGTAGTTGCTATTTAAGATTCATTATAATCCAAATGTTATTCATCCTGAAATATATATTAGTTTTTAATTATATAGCAAGATGCTGTATATTCATGGCTTAAATGTTTTTTTTTTTTGTTGGTAATTAATTAATCCATTCATGGAGGTTTCTATCAGATTATTTTGGACAATTTTTCAAACTTTAAAGGGACATTAAACCCACATTTTTTCTTTCATGATTCAGATAGAAAATATATTTTTAAACAACATTCCAATTTACTTCTATTATCTAATTTGCTTCATTCCCTTGATATACTTTTCTGAAAAGCATATCTAGATAGGCTCAGTAGCTGCTGATTGGTGGCTGCACATAGATGCCTTGCGTGATTGGCTCACCCATGTGCATTTATATTTCTTCAACAAAGGATATCTAAAGAATGAAGCAAATTAGATAATAGAAGTAAATTGGAATGTTGTTTAAAATTGTATTTTCTGTCTGGGACATGAAAGAAAAAATTTGGGTTTAATGTCCCTTTAAGGTATAATCACATATTATTGGTTTTGTAGTTCTTAAAACTTAATTTGTATCTGCATAAATAACATGCCTCTTCTTCTCAGCAAAATTTTATAAAATTAACATACAGAGTTGATAAATAGACCTTAAAGGGACATAATCATGAAAGATAACTTTTGGGTTTCAGATAGAACATACAATTTTCAGATTTACTTCTATTATTAGATTTGCTCGATTCTCTTAGAATCTTTAGTTGAAGGAGAGCAATGCTCTACTGGGACCTATCTGAATACAATGGATGATACAGTGACAAGCAGCTAGCTCACAGTAGTGAATTGCATCTGAGTGAGCCTACCTATGCAGGCTTTTCAACAATGGATATCAAGAAAACAAATCAGATAAGAGAAGACAATTGGAAAATTGTTAAAAATGTCATGTTCTTTCTGAATCATGAAAGTTTAATTTTTACTTTCCTTTACTTTAATGCCATTGCTCCCCTGCAAATCTATGTATACAGAATCAACCCATACTAAGTTTCAAGAAGTTTACTGAATTGAAGATTGTTTGGAGTGGAATAGATCTGCACAAGGACCTAAGTGTGAGGAGGGAGGGGCAAGCATTAAAAATAAAAAATAATGTTATTGTTTTAGTTAAATAAAACTATTTCTTTTGTCATTATTAATGTAATCTTACTGACTAGTGATTTAAATCACATCCACCCTGGGGTCACCTCATAAATGCTTGAGGTGCAGAAGTGGCCTCAAATGGCTCCAAAACTGCACACCCCAGGGTGTCACATGCAGTCATCATAAGCACTTGGTATTGTGTGGGTGACAACTACATACCACCCTCTGTACTTAGGAGGTTATACTCTAATTTATTTTAATATGAGTTTTCTGATGCCTAATAAGTGTTATTTTCTGAGTAAAACATTTCCCACATTTTGAACATGAAAATCCTTTCTCCCCTGTATGGATTTTCAGATGGCTAAGAAGAGTTGATTTCAGATTAAAACATTTTCCACAGTCAGAACATGAAAATGCTTTCTCCCCTGTATGGATTTTCTGATGGCTAATAAGATGTGTTTTCTGGTTAAAACATTTTCCACAGTCAGAACATGAAAATCCTTTCTCCCCTATATGAATTTTCTGATGGCTAAGAAGATGTGTTTTCTGGTTAAAACATTTTCCACAGTCAGAACATAAAAATCCTTTCTCCCCAGTATGAATTTTCTGATGCGTAATAAGATTTGATTTCTGATTAAAACATTTCCCACAGTCAGAACATGAAAAATCTTTTTCTCCTGTATGAATTTTCTGATGAACAACAAGATTTCTTTTATGGTTAAAAAATTTCCCACATATAGGACAGGAAAATGGCTTTTCTCCTGTATGAATTTTTAGATGTTTAAGAAGATGTGATTTCTTAAGAAAACATTTCCCACATTCAGAACATAAATTTCCCACGTGGCTTCTTTGATTTTGAAGAAGATGTAAAGAAGCATCTGCATTCTGATCATGGCGAGGATTATTGCAGTTTGTGAATTCATCTGTCAATAAGAAACACAATGGGAGTAATGTTATTAGTTACATAATTATTGTATCATGAAATCATATAAGCTGTTCTGAATTAGTCAGTCCCCTACACTTGTAGTAGTCACTGTGACCACTAGACCACCTTTCCCTGCTTCAATGCTAAGACCTAAGGATAGTTTACTGGACATTAAGGACAATTTCTGAGAATTCACTTAGTCAAAGACTGAACTAAATAGAAATGAAGGTTTTTCTACCTAATGTATCATGTCTTTTTAAAATTGTGTTCACAGAAACTTTTAGTAATACAATACAATTATTTGAGCCCATAAACTAATCTTTATAACTACTGCTTGTAGTAAACATAAGGATGACTCTAGAACAACAAAACACATAGACTGGCCCCACGTGGTGTAGTTTATCTAAGCAATATATAAAATCTTCATCATAGAGAAGAATCTCACTCACGTGTCAACTACACCTTCTGGGATAATCTGCAGCTCCCCAGCCAGCTGTGTTACTCAGGTAGTTCTGTTATATCATATAGATGATTAAGATTATTTAGATGAAAAAGCTTAAAGCTAAACCAAAAGGATATCAACTTGTGCCAAATCTCCAAAATAACATCAAACCACCACAGTTAGTGAGTTAACTTAAAAAAGGCTAAGGGCATTTACATCACAGGAAAGAGGGTTAAGTTTAAAAATGCTTTAATATGCAACATTAGTGCTTATTGTTAAAGGGACACTGAACCCAATTTTTTTCTACCGTGATTCAGATAGAGCATGCAATTTTAAGCAACTTTCTAATTTACTCCTATTATCAAATTCTTTTTATTCTCTTGGTATCTTTATTTGAAATGCAAGAATGTAAGTTTAGATGCCGGCCCATTTTTGGTGAACACACTGCGTTGTTCTTGCTGATTGGTGGGTAGATTCACCTACCAATAAACAAGTGCTTTCCATTGTGCTGAACCAAAAAAATAGCTTAGATGCCTACTTTTTCAAATAAAGAAAGCAAGAGAACGAAGAAAAATTGATAATAGGAGTAAATTAGAAAGTTGTTTAAAATTGCATGCTGTATCTGAATCACAAAAGAAAAAAACATAATTTATGTAAGAACTTACCTGATAAATTCATTTCTTTCATATTGGCAAGAGTCCATGAGCTAGTGACATATGGGATATACAATCCTACCAGGAGGGGCAAAGTTTCCCAAACCTCAAAATGCCTATAAATACACCCCTCACCACACCCACAATTCAGTTTAACGAATAGCCAAGCAGTGGGGTGATAAAGAAAGGAGTAGAAAGCATCAACAAAGGAAATTTGGAAATAATTGTGCTTTATACAAAAAATCATAACCACCATAAAAAGGGTGGGCCTCATGGACTCTTGCCAATATGAAAGAAATTAATTCATCAGGTAAGTTCTTACATAAATTATGTTTTCTTTCATGTAATTGACAAGAGTCCATGAGCTAGTGACATATGGGATATCAATACCCAAGATGTGGATCTCCACTCAAGAGTCACTAGAGAGCGAGGGAATAAAATAAAAACAGCCATAATCTGCTGAAAAAAATTAATTCACAACCCAAAAATATAAGTTTATTTAATTTGAAAGAAAAAAACTTAAATCAAAAGCAGAAGAATCAAACTGAAACAGCTGCCTGAAGAACTTTTCTACCAAAAACTGCTTCTGAAGAAGCAAATACATAAAAAACGGTAGAATTTAGTAAATGAATGCAAAGAGGACCAAGTTGCCGCTTTGCAAATCTGATCAACTGAAGCTTCATTCTTAAAAGCCCACGAAGTGGAGACTGATCTAGTAGAATGAGCTGTAAATCTCTGAGGCGGGGCTTGACCCGACTCAAAATAAACTTGATGAATCAAAAGTTTCAACCAAGAAGCCAAGGAAATAGCAGAAGCCTTCTGACCTTTCCTAGGACCAGAAAATAAAACAAATAGACTGGAAGTCTTCCTGAAATATTTAGTAGCTTCCACATAATATTTCAAAGCTCTTACCACATCCAAAGAATGTAAGGAACTTTCCAAAGAATTCTTAGGATTAGGACACAAGGAAGGGACAACAATTTCTCTACTAATGTTGTTAGAATTCACAACCTTAGGTAAAAATTAAAAAGAAGTCTGCAAAACTGCCTTATCCTGATGAAAAAATCATAAAAAGGAGACTCACAAGAAAGAGAGCAGATAACTCAGAAACTCTTCTCGCAGAAGAGATGGCCAAAAGGAACAACACTTTCCAAGAAAGTAGTTTAATGTAAAAAAAATGCATAGGTTCAAATGGAAGAACCTGTAAAGCCGTCAGAACCAATTTAAGTCTCCAAGGAGGAGAAATTGATCAAATAACAGGCTTAATAAGAACTAAAGCCTGTACAAAACAGTGTATATCAGGAAGCATAGCAATCTTTCTGTGAAATAAAACAGAAAGAGCGGAGATTTGTCCTTTCAAGGAACTTGCAGACAAACCCTTATCCAAACCATCCTGAAGAAACTGTAAAATTCTAGGAATTCTAAAAGAATGCCACAAGAATTTATGAGAAGAACACCATGAAATGTAAGTCTTCCAAACTCTATAATAAATCTTTCTAGAAACAGATTTACGAGCTTGTAACATAGTATTAATCACTGAGTCAGAGAAACCTATATGACTTAGTACTAAGCGTTCAATTTCCATACCTTCAAATTTAATAATTTGAGATCCTGATGGAAAAAACGGACCTTGAGATAGTAGGTCTGGCCGAACGGAAGTGGCCAAAGCGGGCAACTGGACATCCAAACCAGATCCGCATACAAAAACCTGTGTGGCCATGCTGGAGCCACCAGCAACACAAATGATTGTTCCATGATGATTTTGGAGATCACTCTTGGAAGGAGAACTAGAGGCAGGAAAATGTAAGCAGGATGATAACACCAAGGAAATGTCAGCGCATCCCCTACTTCTGCCTGAACATCCCTGTACCTGGACAGGTATCTGGGAAGTTTCTTGTTTAGATGAGAGGCCATGAGATCTATCTCTGGAAGACCCCACAACTGAACAATTTAAGAAAACACATCTGGATGGAGAGACCACTCCTCTGGATGTAAAGTCTGGCGGCTGAGATAATCCGCCTCCCAATTGTCTACACCTGGGATAAGCACCGCAGAGATTAGACAAGAGCTGGATTCTGCCCAAACAAGTATTTAAGATACTTTTTTCATAGCTTGGGGACTGTGAGTCCCACCCTGATGATTGACATATGCCACTGTTTTGATATTGTCTGTCTGAAAACAAATGAACGGTTCTCTCTTTAGCAGAGGCCAAAACTGAAGAGCTCTGAGAATTGCAAGGAGTTCTAAAATATTTATTGGTAATCTCGCCTCTTGAGATTTCCAAACCCCTTGTGCTGTCAGAGATCCCCAAACAGCTTCCCAACCTGAAAGACTCGCATCTGTTGTGATCACAGTCCAGGTTGGCCAAACAAAAGAAGCCCCTTGAACTAAACGATGGTGATCTATCCACCATGTCAGAGAGTATCGTACATTGATTCAGCATACAAAGCTGTAGAGGTCTCATGTGAAAACGAGCAAAGGGGATCGGGTCCGATGCTGCAGTCATGAGACCTAAAACTTCCATGCACATAGCCACTGAAGGAAATGACCGAGACTTAAGGTGCCGGCATGCTGCAACCAATTTTAAACGTCTCTTGTCTGTTAGAGACAGAGTCATGGATACTGAATCTATCTGGAAGCCTAAAAAGGTGACCCTTGTCTGAGAAATCAAGAAACTTTTGGTAAATTGATCCTCCAACCATGTTTCCAAAGAAACAACACTAGTTGATTCGTGTGAGATTCTGCAGTACGCAAAGACTGAGCTAGTACCAGGATATCATCCAAATAAGGATACACCGCAATACCCTGTTCTCTGATTACAGAGAGTAGAGCACCCAGAACCTTTGAAAAGATTCTTGGAGCTGTTGCTAGGCCAAATGGAAGAGCAACAAATTGGTAATGCTTGTATAGAAAAGAGAATCTCAGAAACTGATAATGTTCTGGATGAATCAGAATATGAAGGTATGCATCCTGCAAGTCTATTGTGGACATATAATGTCCTTGCTGAACAAAAGGCAGAACAGTCCTTATAGTCACCATCTTGAAAGTTGGTACTTTTACATAACGATTCAAAAATTTTCAGATCCAGAACTGGTCTGAATAAATTTTCCTTCTTTGGTACAATGAATAGATTTGAATAAAACCCCAAACCTTGTTCCTGAGGAGTAACTGGCATGATTACCCCTGAAGACTCCAGGTATGAAACACACTTCAGGAAAGCCTGAGCTTTTACTGGATTTACTGGGATACGTGAGAATACTCTGAATCCTATTCGATACCCTTGAAAGACAATGCTCTGAATCCATTGATTTTGGACAGATTTTATCCAAATATCTTTGAAAAACCTTAATCTTCCCCCTACCAGCTGAGCTGGAATGAGGGCCGCACCTTCATGCGGACTTAGGGGCTGACTTTGGTTTCCTAAATGGCTTGGATTTATTCCAACTTGAGGAAGGCTTCCAATTGGAAGCAGACTCCTTGGGTGGGAAGATTGAGTTTTTGTTCCTTATTCTGACGAAAGGAACGAAAATGGTTAGAAGCCTTAGATTTACCCTTAGATTTTTAATCCTGAGGCAGAAAAACTCCCTTCCCCCAGTGACAGTTGAAATAATAGAATCCAACTGAGAACCAAATAAATTATTACCTTGGAAAGAAAGAGATAGTAATCTAGATTTAGATGTCATATCAGCATTCCAAGATTAAAGCCACAAAGCTCTTCTAGCTAAAATAGCTAAAGACATGGATCTAACATCAATTTTGATAATATCAAAAAACTGCATCACAATAAAATGATTAGCATATTGCAATAGGCGAATAATGCTAGATAAGTCAGAATCCAATTTCTGTTGCGCTAAATTCTCCAACCAGAAGGTTGATGTAGCTGCAAGATCAGCCAAAGAAATTGCAGGTCTGAGAAGATGACCTGAATATAAATAGGCCTTCCTTAGATAAGATTCAAGCTTCCTATCTAAAGGATCCTTAAAAGGAAGTACTATCTTCCATAGGAATAGTGGTACATTTAGCAAGAGTAGAAATAGCCCTATCAACTTGGGGATTTTTTCCAAAAACTCTATAGATTTTGCTGGTAAAGGATACAATTTTTTAAACCTTGAAGAAGGAATACAAGAAGTACCTGGCTTATTCCATTCCCTAGAAATCATATCAGAAATAGCAAAAAAAAACCTGGAGGAACCACAGGAGGTTTAAAAACAGCATTTAAACGTTTATTAGACTGAACGTTAATAGGACTGGTTACCTCAATATCCAAAATAATTAACACTTCTTTTAATAAAGAACGCATATACTCTATTTTAAATAAATAAGTAGATTTGTCAGTGTCAATGTCTGAAGAAGGATCTTCTGTATCAGATAGATCCTCATCAGAAGAGGATAAATTATGTTGTTGGTCATTTGAAATTTCATCAACTAAATGAGAAGTTTTAAAAGACCTTTACATTTATTAGAAGGTGGAAATGCAGACAAAACCTTCAAAATAGAATCAGAAACAAATTCTTAAAAATGTACAGGTATATCATGCACATTAGAAGTTGAATGAACTACAACTGGCAATGTGCTATTACTGATGGATACACTAACTGCATGTAAAAGTTTATCATGACAACTATTACAAATGACATTCGGCGAAATAATTTCAACAATTTTACAACAAATGCACTTAGCTTTGGTAGGACCGATGTCAGGCAGCAATGTTCCAGCAGAAACTTCTGAGGCAGGATCAGATAAAGACATCTTGCAAAATGTAAGAGAAAAAACAACATAAAAAGCAAAATTATCTATTTCCTTATATGACAGTTTCAGGAATGGGAAAAAAAGCAAATAGCATAGGCCTCTGATAGAGAAAAAATCAAGAGGCAAACATCAATGGGGCATTGAAATAATGAAAGTATGACGCACAACGTAACGTAAACTTTTTGGCACCAAAAATAACCGGAAATGACACACTCGCATCACTAATGACGCAACCGTGTGAAAGGTCTCTGTGTCAAGTATGATGCAGGAAATGACGAAGTTGCGTCATAGACGTATTTTTCCGCGCCAAAAATATTTTCGCGCCAAGAATGACGCAATAAAGTTTAGCATTTGACGCACCCGCGGGCCTAATGCCACCCGTAATTTGCAAGAAGTAGTCAATTGAAAAAAAGACTAAACCCCAGGTAAGAAAAAAAAAAATTCTATAAAAGATGTTTATTTTACCCAAATATGAAACTGACAGTCTGCAGAAGGAAATACATGAACCTGACTCATGGCAAATATAAGTACAATACATATATTTAGAACTTTATATAAATGCATAAAGTGCCAAACCATAGCTGAGGTGTCTTAAGTAATAAAAACCATACTTACCAAAAGACACCCATCCACATATAGCAGATAGCCAAACCAGTACAGAAACCGTTATCAGTAGAGGTAATGGTAAATTGAGAGTATATCGTTGATCTGAAAAGGGAGGTAGGAGATGAATCTCTACGACCGATAACAGAGAACCCATGAAATAGACCCCCGTTAGGGAAATCATTGTATTCAATAAGTGATACTCCCTTCACGTCCCTCTGACATTCGCTGTACTCTGAGAGGAATCGGGCTTCAACAATGCTGAGAAGCGCATATCAACGTAGAAATCTTAGCACAAACTTACTTCACCACCTCCATAGGAGGCAAAGTTTGTAAAACTGAATTGTGGGTGTGGTGAGGGGTGTATTTATAGGCATTTTGAGGTTTAGGAACCTTTGCCCCTCCTGGTAGGATTGTATATCCCATATGTCACTAGCTCATGGACTCTTGCCAATTACATGAAAGAAAATTGGGTTCAGTGTCCCTTTAAGTTTTATTGTTTAATAATGTTTCATGTTTGCCATATATTCTTTACTTGTTATGAAGAACAAATTATCATTTTATATACAAAGTAATATATAATATGTAAAATAAACTATATTAGTGAACATACACATCACATATGTACACTAACCTGTGCCCTGTGTGCGTGATGTGTATATCCACTAATATGTACACACACCTTTGCCCTGTTTCCCACAGACACACCACACAGACTCACCTGTGCCGTTTCCCACAGACACATCTCACATGTACACTCAACTGTGCGATGCAACCCTCACACATCGCACACATACACTCATCTGTGCCCTGTTTTCCACATACATGTCACACACAAACACTTGCATGTGCCCTCTTAAGCGTCACACACGTACACTAAGATTTACCCTGATTTCTTTAGACATGTCACACACGTACACTCACCTGTGCCGAACTTCCCAAAGACATGACACACAAATACACTCACCTGTGCCGAACTTCCCAAAGACATGTCTCACACGTACACTCACCTGTGCCCTGTTTCCCACAGACATGTTACAAACTTACACTCACCTGTGCCCTGCATCCCTCTAAAGTGACACACATATACACTCACCTGTGCCCTGCTTCACTTAGACATATAACACACGTATACTCACATGTGCCCTGCTTTCCTAAGACATGTCATACTTGTACACTCACCTATCCCCTCCTTACCATAGACATGTCACACACTTACACTCACCTGTGCCCTGCATCCCTTAGACACGTCACACACATACACTCACCTGTGCCCTGCATCCCTCAGACACGTCACACACATACACTCACCATCCCTCAGACACGTCTCACACATACACTCACCTGTGCCCTGCATCCCTCAGACACGTCACACATGTACACTCACCTGTGCCCTGCATCCCTCAGACACATCACACATATACACTCACCTGTGCCCTGTATCCCTCAGACACATCACACACATACACTCACCTGTGCCCTGTATCCCTCAGACACATCACACACATACACTCACCTGTGCCCTGTATCCCTCAGACACATCACACACATACACTCACCTGTAACCTGCATTCCTCAGACACATCACACACGTACACTCACCTGTGCCCTGTATCCCTCAGACATCACACACACACGTACACTCACCTGTGCCCTGTATCCCTCAGACACATCACACACGTACACTCACCTGTGCCCTGTATCCCTCAGACACATCACACACGTACACTCACCTGTGCCCTGTATCCCTCAGACACATCACACACGTACACTCACCTGTACCCAGTATCTCTCAGACACATCACACACGTACACTCACCTGTGCCCTGTATCCCTCAGAGACATCACACATTTACACTCACCTGTACCCTGTACCCCTCAGACACATCACACATGTACACTCACCTGTGTCCTGTATCCCTCAGACACATCACACATGTACACTCACCTGTGCCCTGTATCCCTCAGACACATCACACATGTACACTCACCTGTGCCCTGTATCCCTCAGACACATCACACATGTACACTCACCTGTGCCCTGCATCCCTTAGACACCTTAATTCTTCAATATCTTTTAATCCTTTGCTGAAGGATCAACATTGCACTGCTGGCAGCTAGATCAACACCTCTAGTTAGCCAATCACAACAGACACATGTGTGCAGACACCAATCTGCAGCTAGTTCCACTAGTGTAGAATATGCGCATATTCCTTTTCAACAAGGGATAATAAGAGAACAAAGCACATTCTCTTTCTTACACCTGCACCTCTAACTACACAACTTACCCTGCTGTGCAAACCATTTGAAAAGCTGCACCTCTAACTACACAACTTACCCTGCTGTGCAAACCATTTGTAAAGCTGCACCTCTAACTACACAACTTACCCTGCTGTGCAAACCATTTGAAAAGCTGCAGCTCTAACTACACAACTTATCCTGCTCTGCAAATCATTTGTAAAGCTGCAGCTCTAACTACACAACTTACCCTGCTCTGCAAATCATTTGTAAAGCTGCACCTCTAACTACACAACTTACCCTGCTGTGCAAACCATTTGAAAAGCTGCACCTCTAACTACACAACTTACCCTGCTGTGCAAACCATTTGTAAAGCTGCAGCTCTAACTACACAACTTACCCTGCTGTGCAAACCATTTGAAAAGCTGCAGCTCTAACTACACAACTTACCCTGCTCTGCAAACCATTTGTAAAGCTGTAGATCTAACTACACAACTTACCCTGCTGTGCAAACCATTTGAAAAGCTGCAGCTCTAACTACACAACTGACCCTGCTCTGCAAACCATTTGTAAAGCTGCAGCTCTAACTATACAACTTACCCTGCTGTGCAAAACATTTGTAAAGCTGCACCTCTAACTACACAACTGACCCTGCAAACCATTTGTAAAGCTGCAGTGAGGAAGGGGGGAACTAGAGTGGCGCACAGGGCTGAGTTCATACACGAATAAAATATAAAAATATCAGAAAAACTAAATATCTAAAATAATGTAAAAGGATGGAGACCAATATAATAAATGGAATAAATATAAAGATGTAATGAGAGGATAAATAACGAGGATAAATTTAATAAAGAGGTCAACAAGGTGAGTACATCAATATAATAAAAAAGATACCTATAACATAACTAGGTTAAATAATTCCTAAATGATGTGGCCACATCCAATAAATTAAAATTAGTAGCTATCATAGCACCTCAATAAATATAAAAATAGATACAATTATAAATCATACATAGTCTAAAATGATGAAATTCCCAGATAATACAGCTAAATCTATATATTAGCTAGTATCTATTGCGTATAGCAGCTAAATAAATGACAAGGGTATTAAAATTAATAGGCAACGTTACTAAAAAACGGACTGAAACAATGGCCATCCACTATGTTCAAAGTAAAACAAAGTTCCTGTGTCTATTCATAAATCGAATATCAGTTCACTTAGTTAAAACAGCTGATAGCCCATTAGATGTAGTCAAACGGTTCCAAGGTTAGAATGGTACTTTAAATAGTAGAGTCTCTCTGTGTGGTGTAGGTGATGTTCTACTAGTAAAATATCACAAGTTGCTGACCGGTCAGATAAAAGTGTCTAAAAGCGATGAAAAATTAGTACTGGATCTGTATTCTCAAACGTACCTGACAGGCTTTGTGGCTGCGAGTGGCTCCGGTGCTAATTCTACGCTCACGGTAAAGTGAGCAGCTGCGAGCACTACATGCTGAGTTTCTCCTTACTCCCAAGCGTGACTCCAGCGTCTTCACTGTCTGCGTGTATGTACTTCGTCACCTGACAGATGTCCTCCAATCGGAACACAGGAAAAGCGTTCCAAATTCAAATGGCACTTTGTAGTGTATAATCCAAATACGATCTCCTGCTAAATGATAGGCAAGACGTTCAAGTAGTTGTAAGTCTCTTCTACGCGTTTCGGCACGTTGTGCCTTTATCAAGATGACTTACAGAATGTCTCCAACATGTTTATATAGGTTTTTAGAGGATGCCATTTTTTATTTTTAACTGTTTGTTGCCTGCTTTAATAAACTTTATTAAATGAACAGTGTTCTTATTTGTATTAGATTCACAAAACACTTCAACTACTATCTTTATTATTTCACTAAACAGTTGACCTAAAAATAACAGAATTAGTCTACTTACAATGCGGTTATCTTGCTAAAATATTCATGATAGTTATATTTCAATTGTAAACACTTGAATTGAAAAATGTTAGATAGTGCATGAATGATAAATAAAATCATAATAATTGACTATCAATAGCCTACAATTCATAAGATTCTTAGTGGCCGCATAATCATATTATAATATCTTATATACTTCATATAAAAAAGTAATATCCTTATTAATAATAAATAAAAGATAATAATAAATAAATATCATTTTTTTCTTTCAAATAAGTTAATGCATTCATTAAAACTATATAATACTAGATAGATACAGCTAAAAACCAGTGCCAAAGTAGGAATAAATAAGATAGACAGGTTTAGTTAAAAGGGTTTAGATCAAGTTCTGCATTTAATCCACCAGGGGTCAGGGTGGCAAAGTTAAAAATTAGTTCAGCTTCTGCCAATAACAGCTGTTTAGTTAAATTCCCCCCTCTATGAGATTTCACCTTTTTAACACCCCAATATAGAAGACCATCAGTTTTCTGACCATGAAAATCTTTAAAGTGCTTGGAGAGCAAATGATCCTCATATCCCCATTCTATGTTAAGGAGGTGTTGTCTTATTCTATCCTTTACAGGTCTGCTAGTTTGTCCGAAATACTGTTTTTTACATGGACACTGTATCATATATACAACAAAAAAAAAATGAAATATTGAAAGATCTTAAAAATAATCCTGAGATTATCATTAAAGCAGCAGATAAGGGGGGGGCTTGGTATTACTTAATACAGAAGATTACCTAATAGAAGCTTATCGACTCTTAAATGACATTGAAACATATACCAAACTTAAGACTAACCCAGTGAAAAAATTTAGCACAGAACTTGATAAACTACTTTTTTATGCCAAAAAAGAAAAGATTATAAATTAAAAAGAGCTGAACTTTTTAAAAATAGAACATCCCATAACTCCGATTTTTTATTACTTGCCTAAAACACATAAATCTTTAATAAAACCCCCAGGGAGACCCATCATCTCGGGTATCGACTCACTCACTGCTAATTTGTCTCAATATGTAGATAAGTTTCTACAGCCCTATGTGATAACCCTACCAACTTATCTTAAAGATTCGACCTCATTGCTCAACGAACTAGAGAATATTATCTGGCAAAGCGACTACCTTTTAGTTACGTGCAATGTAAATGCACTTTATACGAATATCACACATAAAATAGGATTAGATTCAACCAAATTTTATTTATATGATGACAAAGATATGCCCCTAGATCAGGCTGATTTTATTTTACAATGCATTCACTTTATACTTAACAATAACTATTTTAGTTTTAATGGAGATTATTTTCTGCAAAAGAAAGGGACGGCGATGGGTACGAGGTTTGCGCCCAGTTACGCCAACCTTTTTATGGGCAGGTTTGAACATGTCAACATATTAACTAGCCCCTGGAGTGCAAACCTCGTACTCATCAAACGCTACATAGATGATCTGTTTTTTATTTGGAAAGGAGGGGAGGAGTTACTTAAACTATTTATGGAAGACATTAATAAGAATGAGTGGGGAATCACTTTTACCTATGATTATAATATCAGAAGCATTGATTTTTTAGATCTTACTATCGAAATTATAGACAATATATTTCAGACAAAGACATTTTTCAAAAAAGTAGACACAAACAACTATATACACTTCAACAGCTGTCATCTTGATCAATGGAAGTTCAATATTCCGAAAGGTCAGTTTTTAAGACTAAGGAAAAATTGCTCCACCATAGAGGATTATAAGGGTCAGTCTAATATATTGAGAGATAGATTTATTGAAAAAGGTTATAATGAAGAACTTATAGCAGAAGCCATACAAAGTGTGGAAAAAATAGAAAGAACAACACTTCTAAGAAAAAAAGAGAAAAAACAATCGAACCCCAAAGATTTTGAAACTACATTTATTACGCAATATAGTTCAAATTTTAAAGAAATCAAGAAAATTATACATAAGCACTGGCATTTAGTCCAGCAAGATCCAATTTTAAATGAAATTATAGAGAACAGACCTAGGATCATTTATAGAAAAGCCAAAACACTAAAGTCTATCTTAGCTCCCAGTGAGTTCAGAAAAGGGAAAAACCAAAACTTAGATGTACTAGGCAATAAACTGGAAGGTTTTTACCCATGCCATCAGTGCAAAGCCTGTAGTTTTAGTAGTAAGTGCAAACAGATAGAAGCCAGCAACTCAGATTGCAAAGTAAAAATCAGGGATACCATTAGGTGTTTTGATAAAAATGTTGTATATATGATACAGTGTCCGTGTAAAAAACAGTATTTCGGACAAACTAGCAGACCTGTAAAGGATAGAATAAGACAACACCTCCTTAACATAGAATGGGGATATGAGGATCATTTGCTCTCCAAGCACTTTAAAGATTTTCATGGTCAGAAAACTGATGGTTTTCTATATTGGGGTGTTAAAAAGGTGAAATCTCATAGAGGGGGGAATTTAACTAAACAGCTGTTATTGGCAGAAGCTGAACTAATTTTTAACTTTGCCACCCTGACCCCTGGTGGATTAAATGCAGAACTTGATCTAAACCCTTTTAACTAAACCTGTCTATCTTATTTATTCCTACTTTGGCACTGGTTTTTAGCTGTATCTATCTAGTATTATATAGTTTTAATGAATGCATTAACTTATTTGAAAGAAAAAAATGATATTTATTTATTATTATCTTTTATTTATTATTAATAAGGATATTACTTTTTTATATGAAGTATATAAGATATTATAATATGATTATGCGGCCACTAAGAATCTTATGAATTGTAGGCTATTGATAGTCAATTATTATGATTTTATTTATCATTCATGCACTATCTAACAGTTTTTAATTCAAGTGTTTACAATTGAAATATAACTATCATGAATATTTTAGCAAGATAACCGCATTGTAAGTAGACTAATTCTGTTATTTTTAGGTCAACTGTTTAGTGAAATAATAAAGATAGTAGTTGAAGTGTTTTGTGAATCTAATACAAATAAGAACACTTCATTTAATAAAGTTTATTAAAGCAGGCAACAAACAGTTAAAAATAAAAAAATGGCATCCTCTAAAAACCTATATAAACATGTTGGAGACATTCTGTAAGTCATCTTGATAAAGGCACAACGTGCCGAAACGCGTAGAAGAGACTTACAACTACTTGAACGTCTTGCCTATCATTTAGCAGGAGATCGTATTTGGATTATACACTACAAAGTGCCATTTGAATTTGGAACGCGTTTCCTGTGTTCCGATTGGAGGACATCTGTCAGGTGACGAAGTACATACACGCAGACAGTGAAGACGCTGGAGTCACGCTTGGGAGTAAGGAGAAACTCAGCGTGTAGTGCTCGCAGCTGCTCACTTTACCGTGAGCGTAGAATTAGCACTGGAGCCACTCGCAGCCACAAAGCCTGTCAGGTACGTTTGAGAATACAGATCCAGTACTAATTTTTCATCGCTTTTAGACACTTTTATCTGACCGGTCAGCAACTTGTGATATTTTACTAGTAGAACATCACCTACACCACACAGAGAGACTCTACTGTTTAAAGTACCATTCTAACCTTGGAACCGTTTGACTACATCTAATGGGCTATCAGCTGTTTTAACTAAGTGAACTGATATTCGATTTATGAATAGACACAGGAACTTTGTTTTACTTTGAACATAGTGGATGGCCATTGTTTCAGTCCGTTTTTTAGTAACGTTGCCTATTAATTTTAATACCCTTGTCATTTATTTAGCTGCTATACGCAATAGATACTAGCTAATATATAGATTTAGCTGTATTATCTGGGAATTTCATCATTTTAGACTATGTATGATTTATAATTGTATCTATTTTTATATTTATTGAGGTGCTATTATAGCTACTAATTTTAATTTATTGGATGTGGCCACATCATTTAGGAATTATTTAACCTAGTTATGTTATAGGTATCTTTTTTATTATATTGATGTACTCACCTTGTTGACCTCTTTATTAAATTTATCCCCGTTATTTATCCTCTCATTGCATCTTTATATTTATTACATTTATTATATTGGTCTCCATCCTTTTACATTATTTTAGATATTTAGTTTTTCTGATATTTTGATATTTTATTTGTGTATGAACTCAGCCCTGTGCGCCACTCTAGTTCCCCCCTTCCTCACTCATTTATATTCGAACTGTGTTAGAGAGATCTCAGTTCACTTTAGAGTTGGCTTGAGTTCCCTTTAAGTATCTGTCCAGACCTATCACGCCTTTACCTCATTTGTAAAGCTGCACCTCTAACTACACAACTTACCCTGCTGTGCAAACCATTTGTAAAGCTGCACCTCTAACTACACAACTGACCCTGCTCTGCAAACCATTTGTAAAGCTGCCCCTCTAACTACACAACTTACCCTGCTGTGCAAACCATTTGTAAAGCTGCACCTCTAACTACACAACTTACCCTGCTGTGCAAACCATTTGTAAAGCTGCACCTCTAACTACACAACTGACCCTGCTGTGCAAACCATTTGTAAAGCTGCACCTCTAACTACACAACTTACCCTGCTGTGCAAACCATTTGTAAAGCTGCACCTCTAACTACACAACTGACCCTGCTCTGCAAACCATTTGTAAAGCTGCACCTCTAACTACACAACTGACCCTGCTGTGCAAACCATTTGTAAAGCTGCACCTCTAACTACACAACTTACCCTGCTGTGCAAACCATTTGTAAAGCTGCACCTCTAACTACACAACTTACCCTGCTGTGCAAACCATTTGAAAAGCTAATTCATCTGAAAGATATCTCAAATCAAGACACTGAGTGCACTTATTTCTTATATCTGTTGAGCTAATATGGAATTGCTTTTAACTTTTATTATTGTAACAACTCTCTTGTCTCCCCTTCTACCCTGTCTCAAACTACACCTCCCCCTTACTTTATAACCAGGAGTTTTCACCTCACCATTCTGTTTCTTACAGCTGCACCTCTAACTACACAACTTACCCTGCTCTGCAAGCACCAGCCCTCCAATCCTCCCTGGTGTTAACCTTAATATATAAACACCTCCTAACAGCAATTAAGTGCAGCTGTCACTAATAATCCAGGATAGAAACACTACTTTATTCCCACAGCCTCTATACTGACACTTAAAGGGACACTGTAGCCAAAAAAAATATTTTGTGATGCAATTTTAAGCAACTTTCTAATTTACTCCGATTATCAAATTGTCTTCATTTTCTTGTTATGTTTATTTGAAAAGCAAGAATGTAAGTTTAGATGCTGGCCCATTTTAGGTGAACAACCTGGGTTGTCCTTGCTGATTGGACAGCACCTTTAAACAAGTGCTGCCAATGGTTCTGAACCCACAATTTGCTGGCTCCTTAGCTGAGATGCCTTCTTTTCAAATAAAGATTGCAAGAGAATGAAGAAAAATTGATAATAGAAGTAAATTAGAAAGTTGCTTACAATTACATGCTCTATCTGAATCATGAAAGAAAAAAACTTGGGTTCAGTGTCCCTTTAACCACATTCTGTTACTCTTTTCCTATCCTCATTTGCCCACTCACCACACACTTTTTCTTATTCTTTGCTTACATCACTACTCTCTCTCAGTTTACCCTGCCTTATATCAGACATATTTCCCTTCTCCCTTACCTTCTGTGTCCATTCCCTCTCCTTTTAGATTGTAAGCTTGAGAGCCTCTCTACCTGTAGGCCACTTTGTGTTTGAAGTGAACTACTACTGATTGTGCTCAAGGGCAGGGCATTCCTCTCCTTTTGTATAACTCAATTATTGCACCTACAACTGTAATGCACCCCAATAATGTACTTGTTTGTTTGTGTATGTAATGCATCCCTGTAATGTTTTATTATTACTTGTATAGCGATGCGTAATCTGCTGGCGCTTTATAAATACCTGATAATAATACCTAGAGCGTGGATCCTCGCTCATTCTGTATACACTCTGTGTATAGCCCACAGCAGTACAGCAGGAAAAAGGGATATTAAGAGATGTCTCAAACAGACAGCAATGTACAAATACAAGCACAGACTTTCTTCTCTCTCAAAACGGCCTCAGAGAGGGATGAACCTATTCTTGAAATTGAGGCTATCTTCATGACTGATCACACCAAATTCCCTCTAATGGCCCTTTTTGAGGAGATGGCGCAATTGCTCATTAAAGAGAACAGACTCAAATGGGACATTTTGACCTTAAATAAATATAATGAACTAGGTCTTATACCAAGAGGACTACACCTGAATACGTTTCCTACTTTCTCTACCGAAAATAAGGAGTTTATAAGATTGTGGAATGATGCATTATCTGATTGCTCTTTTAGATTAATGATTCTCCTTGTTCAATACAAAACTACACAATTGAAAGTGATTACAGATAAGATAACACTTATACAAGAAGAAATGAATACTCGTAGTTTAGATCAAGATTACCGAACATTAGACGATATTTTACAGGAGACGGTACCAGGGGCTAAGGCGCAGCTACTTGAAATTAAACACAACAAGTATGTCAGGGACCAGACTGAATACAATAATAATTTGGTATATGTTTGGAATAGGAAAGAACTTTTTTCAAAAAGAAATTAATTTGATAATAGGAGAGGTTCGGGCAATCATAAGAGAGGCCACAGAGGTAGAGGTAGGAGGGGCAACAGGATAATACCATTTTCTGATAAAGAAATGGATTCCCAAGGTGATAGCTCAGCATCAGGGGGTGAGGATACAGATACTGATTACACACCCTATCCTTAAGCAATGTAACAAAACATGAAACCCAGGGTACCAATCAGCCTACACAGGTAGTCAAACCCAAGGAAGGCTGTGTCCATCTAAATCCCATATTAAAATATGAAACACCTTATACGTATTCTAAATATAATTTACAAAGAAAAGTACATCATACGGAAAGAGTGGAAGGGGAACCCAGCACTGTAGAAAGAACACAGTTGAACCAGGTTTTTTCAATTGCACCCCCCCCAAGATTAGACTGGGGGGTGATACAAGAGAGGAGATACACATTGAGGAAAAAGTAACAGAACCATCAACAATGAGTGTGATAAATCTGTCTTCATATCATTTCAGTGATGTAGAAAAGAGAGTATTGGAATTAGGGCTAGGTTTTGTACCAACAACAGGTTTAAATTTCTTTAATACACTTCTTGATGTTAACAGATTCATTAGGAAAATCACTCTGTAAAAACACTTTTCAAAAATTAGTTTAGAAGAGCACAGTGATTTTAACATCAATAATATTGAACAATTGACTTCTGAACCCTTAATGGATCATTTGAACTTTGATGAGTTATGTAATCTGAGAACTATGGAGTCACTCCTTATGGAAGGGGAAGCAGACTCAGATAACACAAATATAAATTTACCAAAGTTCAAAAATCCATCATTGTTCTACCCTATACAGGACAGAGGTCCTGTGATTGAAAAATTTCCAAAAAAGGGTGAAACAAGACTTGACAAAATTGTACTATCAAGAAAAACTATACAAACTCAATGTTCCATTATCTGAAAGAAAAGCCCTAAATAACTAAAGTAACAACAAAGACATAGTGATCCGTTCCGCTGACAAAGGGGGGTCTATAGTTGTTATGGATAAAACTGACTTTGTCAAGGAAGCCCAAAGACAGCTCTCAAATTTCCATGATTACAGAGTGCTTTATCATGACCCCACTAAAGTGTTTCAAAAACAACTTAAGGATCTAGAGAATGATGGCTTAGAATTGGGCTGTTTTTAGGGTTAGGGTTAGACCAGTGAATATCTAAATGTGTATTCAAACATCTCCCAAAAGTGTACAAGACACTTACCAATATTGTAGGGAGACCCATTGTCAGTGGTATCCGGTCACTAATGGAACATCTGTCTGAATGGCTAGATGCCATATTGCAGCCTATGATGAAATCATTGGCTAGCTGTGTTCAAGATACCAAGCATATTTTGAATTTGGTTTTGGTAACTTGGAGTACTGACCTAACTTGGATAACTGTGGATGTTAGATCCCTGTACTCCTCAATTCCACATAAAGAGGGTTTAAAAGATATAATGTATTATATGCAAATGCATTATGCTACTGATTTTAATCTGTGTAAATTTGTGGTGATGATTACTGATTTGAAGGTAAATTCTATCTCCAAGTATGTGGATATACGTCTATGGGGCTAAATTTGCCCCCTCCTACGCCAACCTGTTCATGCCACATATTCGGAGATAGAAATCCGCACAAAGAGGAGATTACATTCTTCAAAAAGGTTCATAGATGATCTTCTGTTTGTGTGGAATAATGAGAACGATAGAATCCCTGATTTCATTGATTATTTGAATAATAATGACAAGGTTATTGATTTTACCTACAAATCTGAGAGGGTCAGTGTGAATTATCTGGATATAACCCTAACAGGTATTCCTGGTTCAAAAGTAGCATCAAACACGTTGCTACATGCCAATAGCTGCCATCCAAGTTTATATAAGGCTGTAGCCAAGGGACAATGCATCCATATAAAGAGAAATTGTACTTAAAACACTTAAAAAAAGAGTTAGAAGCTAAGATATTGGCCTCTTTTTCGAAAGGCCTTAAACTTAGAGATATATGGAGAATCCAACATCCAGATGAGAAAATGTTTACATGCGAATCCAAATCATATCGCACACTTTCAAGAATAGATATGTTCTTAGTGACGGAAAGGTTATTACAGCTAGAAATCAATGCAGATATAAAGAGCATAATCATATCAGACCATGCAATTATTTCTATGTCTGTTCAGCTGGGGAGTAAAAGGGAAAGTCTATGCGGCAAATTCATTTTTCCCTCTTTTCTGCATTCTAATATTAGCTTTAGAAACTGGATGATTCAAAAATGGAGGGATTATGCCTCTCTGAATAAAGAATATCTGTCTAAAATAGAAATATTTTGGGAGGCTGCGAAGGCCTTTCTTAGAGGGGAAATAAAGGCGTATATGGTTAAAAGAAAAAGAAAGTCAAGAGCAAGGGAACTACAGCTAACAAACCAACTTAAAAATAAATTTACAAAATATAAAGTTGACTCTAATAGGGATAATTGGGTGACTTACCAAAAGGCAAAAACAGAGATCTTTTTAACCCAACACCAGATACAAGAGGATCTTAAAAATAAAGCAATTTTCGGTACTTTTTCCCCAAAAACGGCTAGAATGCTATCAAACATATCTAAAAGTAGGAAGAAAAATAATTATATTGGGACAATCATATCTGAGGGTATCAAATATAATACCCCAAAAGATATAAATAGGCAATTCCAGCTATTCTTTCAAAAACTATATTCTCCTGTAGAAGTCAATAAGGAGGCGAAAGAATGCTTTTGGAAGAATCTCAAAGTACCAAAAATATCTCCAGATCAATTAACTTCAATTAATAAAGAGATTACGGTAGAAGAGACGTTAAAGGCAATTAAAGAGTCAGCCTTGGGGAAGGCTCCAGGCCCTGACCAATTGCCAATTGAATTTTATAAAGTGCTCTCAGACGAAATTGTTCCTACTATGACTAAGCTATTTAATAAATATTTTTTGTATCAATTTAAACCTTTCAAATCTTTTACCGCATCAAATATCACACTCATCCTTAAAAAAAGGACATTTATGCTTACCTGATAAATTGATTTCTTCTACGATACGACGAGTCCATGGATTCATCCTTACTTGTGGGATATTATCCTCCTGCTAACAGGAGGCAAAGAGCACCACAGCAGAGCTGTATATATAGCTCCTCCCTTTCCTCCACCCCCAGTCATTCGACCGAAGGTTTAGGAAGAGAAAGGAAAAGCTAAAAGGTGCAGAGGTGACTGAAGTTGTAAAAATAAAATATAAAATATAATCTGTCTTTAAAATGACAGGGCGGGCCGTGGACTCTTCGTATCGTAGAAGAAATCAATTTATCAGGTAAGCATGAATTTCCTTTTCTTCTACAAGATACGACGAGTCCATGGATTCATCCTTACTTGTGGGATACAATACCAAAGCTAAAGGACACGGATGAACGGGAGGGACAAGACATATACCTAAACGGAAGGCACCACTGCTTGAAGAACCTTTCTCCCAAAAACAGCCTCAGAAGAAGCAAAAGTATCAAATTGGTAAAATTTGGAAAAAGTATGAAGGGACGACCAAGTCGCAGCCTTACAAATCTGTTCAACAGAAGTATCGTTTTTAAAAGCTCATGTGGAAGCCACAGCTCTAGTAGAATGAGCTGTAATTCTTTCAGGAGGCTGCTGTCCAGCCAGGGCCGGACTGGGATCAAAAAGCAGCCCTGGAAAAATTTGGAGACCAGCCCTATTTTTCATTGAGTTTGTAGAATGCACACGCCCATTTTTCCTCAAAGGGTATACTGAGGTACTCCTTCCCACCAGTCATATTTTTCAGACATAATTATATTAGTTAAAAAAATAAAAAATAAAAAGGGATCTAGGGAATTAACTAGGTTTCCATGTATTCATATTCCTGATATGAATTTAGCATACATATTTCAAGTGAATAAATTATATATATATAAATATCTGCAGTGTATTTTACCACATTCCATCTTTAATTTTCCTATTCACTATCTGTCACTCATCCTGGGGAAAATATTTACCTACTGAATTGCTATTTACCTGTTATTATAACCCCTAAGCATTTATGTGTCAGCTCCTGGGGTGATCCATACACTAAATATACAAAAAATAGAATACTGCTACAAGACTTAATTGCCTTTTATTTGTGTACTTAATGCAAAGACAGCATTTAAAAATAGGGAAAGGTGCAGCCTAACAAACATGCTGCTAGTGCTTTGAACCTATAGTGCACTGTTAGCAAAACGTGTGTTAAGTCATCTGTCAAGAGGCATAGTACTCACTGCTGGCTGTTCATCAGTTTACTTGCATTAGAGATTCACTTAGTCTTTATATATATATATAGTGGGGGGGATTATGAAATCATGGGGGCTAAAAACAAAATCAATGAGTCACATATATACACACACAGCAATGATGGTGTAGTAGTATTAATGCCATTAATGCCAAAACTAAGTACATAACAGTTGAGCAGTTAATACTACTATTTTTTTTTTTTTTTTAAACAGCAAGGGTAATATAATTTTAATAATTTAAATTTTACATACATTTATAATTATGCTGCACTGTCTGCACGAGCTGGTGGTGGTAGTTCTATTATTCACTCATTGTCTGACAGTGACACTGAATACTTCACAGAGAGACAGACAGTACTGACTCCAAATCTATACTCACGTCTCTGGCTGGAATGGCTGGCTGCCTGCCTCTGCGTGTGTGACCCCACATGGCCTCCAGGCTGCCTCCTCCATCTACTGTCTGAAGCTCACACTCCCCAGCCTGGCTGGTAGCGTCCCAGACTCCCAGGCTGAGGGCTCCCTCCACAATATGTCACGTGGGTCACGTAAGCCGCAGCCGGGCCGACCCGGCCCACCCCCACATTCCTTATTCTCTGAGTCCCTGGCCACCCTCATACAGTGACAGACTGATCTGCCTGTGTGACTGACAGTCAGGCAGATCAGTCTGATTGCTTGGCTTGCGTTGCGGTAAGGTAGCGTAGCGCTGCGGACCGGCCCTGGCCAGAGAGGGGGTTAATATTGGATGGTTTTTAGACTGGTTTAATTACACACAGTAAGAGTGAGCAGGGATTTGAGAGTCAGTCAGTAACGTAACAACTTAAATAACAACAACAGGTATACCGTATACATACAAATTGCAATGTATAATATAAATAAAGCAAATATATCAAATTCTGACAGTTACACTGCACATCAAAATTGCTGCTCTCTTCTGCAGCAGCTGCAGCTGACTGAGCCTTGGAGTCCAGGCCAGCCCAGCTGAGCTGTCAGCCGGCGGCCCACCGGGATTTTTCCCGGTATCCCGGCTGACCAATCCGGCTCTGTGTCCAGCAGTCTCATATGCCAGACAGATGATGCTCTTCAGCCAAAAAGAAAGAGAGGTAGCCGTAGGTTTTTGACCCCTACGCTTTCCAGAATAAACAATGAATAATGAAGATGATTGACGTAAATCCTTGGTCGCTTGTAAGTAAAACGTCAAAGCACGTAACCACGTCCATGTTATGTAATAGATGTTCCTACTTAGAAGAAGGATTAGGACACAATGAAGGAACCACAATTTCATGATTAATATTCTTATTTGAAACAACCTTAGGCCTAGATTTAGAGTTGGGCGGTAGCCGTGAAAACCAGCGTTAGAGGCTGCTAACGCTGGTTTTTACCGCCCTCAGGTATTTGGAGTCACTGAAAAAAGGGTCTAACGCTCACTTTTCAGCCGCGACTTTTCCATACCGCAGATCCCCTTACGTCAATTGCGTATCCTATCTTTTCAATGGGATCTTTCTAACTCCGGTATTTAGAGTCGTGTCTGAAGTGAGCGTTAGAAATCTAACGACAAAACTCCAGCCGCAGAAAAAAAACAGGAGTTAAGAGCTTTCTGGGCTAACGCCGGTTCATAAAGCTCTTAACTACTGTGCTCTAAAGTACACTAACACCCATAAACTACCTATGTACCCCTAAACCGAGGTCCCCCCACATCGCCGCCACTCGATTAAATTTTTTTAACCCCTAATCTGCCGACCGCCACCTACGTTATACTTATGTACCCCTAATCTGCTGCCCCTAACACCACCGACCCCTATATTATATTTATTAACCTCTAACCTGCCCCCCACAACGTCGCCGCCAGATACCTACAATAATTAACCCCTAATTTGCCGACCGCAAAGCGCCGCTACTTAAGTTATCCTTATGTACCCCTAATCTGCTGCCCCTAACACCGCCGACCCCTATATTATATTTATTAACCCCTAATCTGCCCCCCTCAACGTCGCCTCCACCTGCCTACACTTATTAACCCCTAATCTGCTGAGCGGACCGCACCGCTACTATAATAAATGTATTAACCCCTAATCCGCCTCACTAACCCTATAATAAATAGTATTAACCCCTAATCTGCCCTCCCTAACATCGCCGACACCTAACTTCAATTATTAACCCCTAATCTGCCGACCGGAGCTCACCGCTATTCTAATAAATGTATTAACCCCTAAAGCTAAGTCTAACCCTAACACTAACACCCCCCTAAGTTAAATATAATTTACATCTAACGAAATTAATTATCTCTTATTAAATAAATTATTCCTATTTAAAGCTAAATACTTACCTGTAAAATAAATCCTAATATAGCTACAATATAAATTATAATTACATTGTAGCTATTTTAGGATTAATGAATGAAATAAACTAACTAAAGTACAAAAAATAAAAAAGAACTAAGTTACAAAAAATAAAAAAATATTTACAAACATAAGAAAAATATTACAACAATTTTAAACTAATTACACCTACTCTAAGCCCCCTAATAAAATAACAAAGACCCCCAAAATAACAAAATGCCCTACCCTATTCTAAATTACTACATTTCAAAGCTCTTTTACCTTACCAGCCCTGAACAGGGCCCTTTGCGGGGCATGCCCCAAGAATTTCATCTCTTTTGCCTGTAAAAAAAAACATACAATACCCCCCCCAACATTACAACCCACCACCCACATACCCCTAATCTAACACAAACCCCCCTTAAATAAACCTAACACTAAGCCCCTGAAGATCTTCCTACCATGTCTTCACCTCACCAGGTATCACCGATCCGTCCTGGCTCCAAAATCTTCATCCAACCCAAGCGGGGGCTAGACATCCATCATCCGGTGGCTGAAGCGGTCCAGAAGAGGCTCCAAAGTCTTCATCATATCCGGGAAGAAGAGTAGATCCGGACCGGCAACCATCTTCTTCCAAGCGGCATCTTCTATCTTCATCCGATGACGACCGGCTCCATCCTGAAGACCTCCAGCGCGGACCCATCTTCTTCCGGCGACGTCCAACTGAAGAATGACGGTTCCTTTAAGGGACGTCATCCAAGATGGCGTCCCTCAAATTCCGATTGGCTGATAGGATTCTATCAGCCAATCGGAATTAAGGAAGGAATATTCTGATTGGCTGATGGAATCAGCCAATCAGAATCAAGTTCAATCCGATTGGCTGATCCAATCAGCCAATCAGATTGAGCTCGCATTCTATTGGCTGTTCCGATCAGCCAATAGAATGCGAGCTCAATCTGATTGGCTGATTGGATCAGCCAATCGGATTGAACTTGATTCTGATTGGCTGATTCCATCAGCCAATCAGAATATTCCTACCTTAATTCCGATTGGCTGATAGAATCCTATCAGCCAATCGGAATTCGAGGGACGCCATCTTGGATGACGTCCCTTAAAGGAACCGTCATTCTTCAGTTGGACGTCGCCGGAAGAAGATGGGTCCGCGCTGGAGGTCTTCAGGATGGAGCCGGTCGTCATCGGATGAAGATAGAAGATGCCGCTTGGAAGAAGATGGTTGCAGGTCCGGATCTACTCTTCTTCCTGGATAGGATGAAGACTTTGGAGCCTCTTCTGGACCGCTTCAGCCACCGGATGATGGATGTCTAGCCCCTGCTTGGGTTGGATGAAGATTTTGGAGCCAGGACGGATTGGTGATACCTGGTGAGGTGAAGACAAGGTAGGAAGATCTTCAGGGGCTTAGTGTTAGGTTTATTTAAGGGGGGTTTGGGTTAGATTAGGGGTATGTGGGTGGTGGGTTGTAATGTTGGGGGGGGGTATTGTATGTTTTTTTTTACAGGCAAAAGAGATGAAATTCTTGGGGCATGCCCCGCAAAGGGCCCTGTTCAGGGCTGGTAAGGTAAAAGAGCTTTGAAATGTAGTAATTTAGAATAGGGTAGGGCATTTTGTTATTTTGGGGGTCTTTGTTATTTTATTAGGGGGCTTAGAGTAGGTGTAATTAGTTTAAAATTGTTGTAATATTTTTCTTATGTTTGTAAATATTTTTTTATTTTTTGTAACTTAGTTCTTTTATATTTTTTGTACTTTAGTTAGATTATTTCATTGTAGTTATTTGTAGATATTGTATTTATTTAATGTATTGATAGTGTAGTGTTAGGTTTAATTGTAGGTAATTGTAGGTATTTTATTTAATTAATTTAATGATAGTATAGTGTTAGGTTTAATTGTAACTTAGGTTAGGATTTATTTTACAGGTAATTTTGTATTTATTTGAACTAGGTAACTATTAAATAGTTCTTAACTATTTAATAGCTATTGTACCTGGTTAAAATAATTACAAAGTTGCCTGTAAAATAAATATTAATCCTAAAATAGCTACAATGTAATTATAATTTATATTGTAGCTATATTAGGATTTATTTTACAGGTAAGTATTTAGCTTTAAATAGGAATAATTTATTTAATAAGAGATAATTAATTTCGTTAGATGTAAATTATATTTAACTTAGGGGGGTGTTAGTGTTAGGGTTAGACTTAGCTTTAGGGGTTAATACATTTATTAGAATAGCGGTGAGCTCCGGTCGGCAGATTAGGGGTTAATAATTGAAGTTAGGTGTCGGCGATGTTAGGGACGGCAGATTAGGGGTTAATACTATTTATTATAGGGTTAGTGAGGCGGATTAGGGGTTAATAACTTTATTATAGTAGCGGTGCGGTCCGGTCGGCAGATTAGGGGTTAATAAGTGTAGGCAGGTGGAGGCGACGTTGTGGGGGGCAGATTAGGGGTTAATAAATATAATATAGGGGTCGGCGGTGTTAGGGGCAGCAGATTAAGGGTACATAGGGATAATGTAAGTAGCGGCGGTTTACGGAGTGGCAGATTAGGGGTTAAAAATAATATGCAGGGCTGAGCGATAGCGGGGGCGGCAGATTAGGGGTTAATAAGTGTAAGGGTAGGGGTGTTTAGACTCGGGGTACATGTTAGAGTGTTAGGTGCAGACGTAGGAAGTGTTTCCCCATAGGAAACAATGGGGCTGCGTTAGGAGCTGAACGCGGCTTTTTTGCAGGTGTTAGGTTTTTTTTCACCTCAAACAGCCCCATTGTTATGTTTTTTTTTT